>NC_133696.1:11454785-11484785 GCF_048934315.1 Petromyzon marinus | reverse complement strand
TCAGCTCGTATGACCAAATCACAGTGCAATGAGTTCAGGTGAATAAGGTAGGGGGTGCCGCAGTGGTGGCGAGATGTTAACTCCCTCGCCTGATATGCACGAGGTCGTGGCTTCGATGGCTTGTTGCATATTTGGAGTTTGCATGTCTCTCTCTCTTTTTGTTTGCTCTTGGTCCCTTCACATTTATAAACGTGCTTTTAGATTATTTCGATTATTTCGCTGCTATACATTTCCACATGATAAGCAGCTTTGCTGAGCTTTAATTTGTGGCCAGGCCGCTTCTGAAAGATTTAGTTAATAGCTCAGTGGGCTATTTAAAAATATATATTTATTTGCATATTTAAAGTGATTTGTTTACCTTCCCTATACTTTACACTCCTATCGTGTTTTTTATTGTTTGTTATTGTCAAGTTCTGACCCGCCCCTGCTAGACATCTGTGAAAAAGAGCTTTATAGCTCATCGGAATCCTCTAGTATAAACAAATATTCAGATTTTGATGAGTTGAAGTTGATAGCAATCACAATCCTGACTGCCGATGAGACCCAGAAGGTTGAAACCGGTCCAGAGTTTACGTGCCAGAACAGATGCTGCTGGGTAACATTGGTCTGGTAAGCCAGGCTGATAGACTGAAACATGTTGTATTTATACAAATATGCGGATACAGAACTGAGTTCTGCTTACACAAGTTCGCATTTGCCTTGATAAACCACTTCGTTGAGCTACCATTCGTGATAGTCAGTTCTCTTATGAAAAAAGAGCTGTGTTGCTCAGTGGGCCTTACGTGGTAAAATAATATATATCTGAAAGCCCTTGACTGGAAGCCCCAGCACAAATAATTAACTTACACAAGATAGGATATCTGTGCCAATTACAGCTAACTAAATCCATCAAAACTAAACTAATGAGTTACATATGCTTGGTTCTTTCGGTAAAGTCACGTTGAACGGGAAACAATAAAATAATAAAATATATATTAAACAATTAAATTCTCACGACGTTTCGACTGCAACACAAGCAGTCATCATCAGGTGTGAAAACCAACGGCAAGAACATTTGAAAGAAGTGGCGGTTTGTATTTATTTATTTTTAAACGTTAGCACCACGGATAGCGATTTGACAGTTTGTTTAGATGGACGAGTCCATCTATGTTCGGAAAAGAGGAGGGGGGAGACGAAAAATTAATGTATGCTGTCTGAAAGCCACCGTAAGCGTGAACAATCAATTAAGACCCGAAATGGTTTATCAAATCCTTCCAATGATTGCTAAGCCAGAATCCATCTTCTCGGTTGAAATTGTCTCTGTGTTTGTATATGTGGATAGCCTCATGAACGGATCTTTCATGGTAGCCAGATGGCTTGCAAAGAACCTCTGTCTTGGAGAAGTCAATGTCATGTGAGCCTACTGAATTATAACAGTGATCTGCCACGGCCGAGGTGTTGGTCCTACTGTGTTTAAGGTCTGCTTTGTGTTCACGAATGCGGTCCGAGACATGTCGTTTGGTTTCTCCAATGTAACTACTACCACAGAGGCAACTTAGTTTGTAGACACCAGGGTACTGTATGTCCGGAATCACATCTTTTTAACTGTCAAATTGCTCTCCGTGGCGCTAACGTCTAAAAATAAATAAATAAATATACAAATAAAGACCGCCACTTCTTTCAAATGTTCTTGCCGTTGGTTTTCACACCTGATGATGACTGCTTGTGTTGCAGTCGAAACGTCGTGAGAATTTTATTGTTTCATATATATTTTATTATTTTATTGTTTCCCTTCAACGTGACTTTACCGAAAGAACCAAGAATATGAATCACTGCAGTCACGAAAGCTTTAAATAAAAATTTAATGAGTTACTGTTGCTAGCAGTAAACGGCTGCGTATATACGGAAATAAAAGCACAACGTTACTGTTATAAATACTAATCCTGTTTAACACATAGGCTTTCGCGACCAATATCCATAATAGAGGTTTTTTTTGTTGGTATTTTGATCGTTTTAATTACTTGGGCAGTTTCAATGCTCGTGTTATTTGGTTTGGTTTTGGCATTAAATACCCTGTTGCTTTGTGCATCATTGTAACCGTTCATTTGCAGCTAGTTGTAATTACTGGGGGAACGTCGTACTCAGATTGTAAATGTTGTGGCTTGGCTCTCCAACACACCCGTGTGCTGTACTAGTATACTACACTATACACTACACACTGCACAATACACTATACACTACACTATACACTACACACTAGTGCTGTACTAGTGACGAATTGGCATTTTCTGTTTACGTGACAACCCTTACTAGTTGGCTGTGTCGGGTGGTGGCGGCTTTTAACGACACATTAATATATTTACGCGACCCCAAAAAAACCCCTCTATTATGAATACTAATCCTGATTAAATCCATGCACAGCTTTTTCACACGGTGTCCCATGCCCTGCCCAAGCACACTCTCCCTTAACAGTTCAAATTGCCTCCAACATTATTTCAAGATAAAGAGGCAATCGTGATTTCTCTTCTGCCTATAATCCACGTGGAACGCTGCGAACCCGCGGTAAGAAAAGAAAACGCAAGTCCATCCAATCCAGCACATTAAGTCCTATCCAAAGCGGATTTCAGTAATGACGCAAGTTGAACAATCCAGCAAACTCTCGCGATAACACGGACCGTTCTCACCGCAAGCAACAGAAAAGGAGTTTCGCAGCGTGACCTCAGTTTGGGCTTATCGATCAGGAGGGTTGTGCATCCACGCCATCCTGTATACCCAATTGTTATTGTCTCATACAGGGTGCTTTAAGAATTGTTAACACTTATACGGGACTATCGTTTTTAATGGGAAAAGAACGGATAATACATTGTAACATGACAACAAATCGCTTTAAAACGTGAAAGAGCCTCCACTTGGTCGCCATCGTTGTCAACACGTGGCCTGGAATCTTCTCCAGCTGGTCTCCAGAGCCCGGTGGCAACACATTTCTTGCGGTGTTGTTGCAAATTCTCCGAAGTGTTAACATTTTTTTGAAGCACCCTGTATAACATTTGATAGAGGGGGGGTTGAAAAATCACGGAGTGTTGACATGTTCACAAGTACAGCACTTTGTGATTTTTAAATGAAAGGCGCTGTGTATAAAACAAAATGCATGGTCACGTGAAACCCCCCCCCCCAGTAAATCCTGTGTCAATCGAAGCTTTTTCAACGTTTGTTTCTAACATTGTATGCCCTACTTTAGCCAACAGCATTACTTTCGACCAACCACTTGACTCATATACTGTGCATAAAGACGTGTTTTGAATATTGTGACTCATAAACGTGACAGGTTAAACACAGAAAAGCAGCTGTCACCAGGCACTCTGCCACTGGATACCTATAGGCTACAGCACTGCAACATTGGCGGCCTATCGGTAAATATCACCCCGGTAATATTTAGACTGGAGGAATCCGATGTGCTATGAAGCTCTTTTTCACATCAACGAGAGTGGGTTGTTGTTTGCATAGTCCAGTATTTAAAATGTCCTCTGTGCAAGTATATTTCCTACCTTTCTTGTTTGTAGTTTGGGCAAAACCTGGAATTAGTCACTGCTTTGACATTTCCAAAAAGGGCATGTCATTACAAAAAAACATTCATTATGGTGGTTGGAATTTAGACTTAACATTTAGACAAATGTGGGTAAAGAAATACCTCGCCAAGATGGAATTAAAAGGTCTAATGATCGGCTCTCGAAACTGCCGGAGACGAAAATAAAACGATTAAAGAAACATCTTCATGGTGAGATCACTCCCTACCCATAATCTTTAAAATATTATGCCACTACTGTACTCTGATGTACTTATGGTAGAGTACTTGTGTGCATTGTATCAAATGTTTATCATATTTAACATGTTTTACATTTTAATGCTAAAATAAATGCAAGTTTTACAGGTGACATTTTGATGTCGGTCGGTGTTTATCTTCTAAGTAAAAACTGAAAATGAATAGTAGTATTTGTATATACGTCGACATACAATTTAATCATATTTATCCTAAATGTATTGAGAGTAATTACTTCACGAATAAAATATGTAGGGCGGTAATGAGAGAGAGAACAAACATTTAAATGCCCTACTAAGTGTTATTGCAGTTAATTTTGTATGAAACAATGGTCGATGTCTATGACAGTGCAGTATTTACATCCTGCAAACACGGCGCACAGACATATTCACTGGAATAGGACACCAACGTTTTCTTCTCACAAAGTGCTTCGTCATTTTATAAACCCATGAACAGTCGTGGCTTCGACTCAATCTCCTGCTCGAAATCGATCTCACCACCACCACCACCGTTTTGCCCTTCTCACTCTACCAGCAACCAACGCCTCTTGATCCAATACACTAGAGGGCAGCCGATCCTACGGACAGGATGGATTTGCGTCCGTGTGACACGAACCTGCCCCTCGTTTTGCTCACCATTCACATGCCCCTCGCCACTCACGTTCATGGTCCATATGTGAAAGCAGGCAACGTACCCTGATTAAAACCACCCCTTTATCCCTATAGGCGCACATTGGTACCGTATGCTGCTCTTCACCAAGTATGAACAAGCCCAGTTTCCAAAAAGCCCTCCCACCTGCTGTGATTCCCTTCCTTATTTCATCCGAACCCGAGTCCACCCGCGAGATCATACGCAATACTCCGACGTGCCTGCCAGTTGTGTCGCTCCAACAGATATCTTTAATTTAACTTAGCAAATATGCTGTGTGGAACATAGTTTTGTTTTTCTCACATTCGTCTTGATATCCAACTTGTGCAGCCTCTTTTTATGAAGTTATTGATCCATTTCTAGTCATCAACAATCTGAGATGATAAAAGTACAATGAATGTAGCTATATGGCTTGATTTCTACAAATACAATTTAGGGAAAACAACCTCTAATAATTCCACTGAATAACATTGACTTTTTAATATCACTGTGTATATTCTGTACACATATATATTTTGTTTGAGTACTTTATTCAAGCAATATCCGCATACTGTAGCTATTCCATTACAGTGTTGTCGAAACATTTTCATTTATTTAGGCCTTCGCTTGTAAACATCTGGATACAAGCGAAGAGTGAATAAACAGCGAGTAGAATTCACGTGGGATAACAACACCCTTAATTACCCACGGCCTTTTGTCTTTGCTTGTCACGGTAAATGTAATGAGTTAGAAGTGTTTAATCACAGTCGGTTTTTTTTGTTTCATTGATTGTGGAATAACGCAGCTGTCAGCACTGAACTCCCGGGTGATTTCTGGGTTAAAGTCCGAAAGCAAAACTCCACCATGAGCGAGCTTCAACAATTTCACAGGTTGCTGACGTTCATCGTGCCCATGTCCTGCGGGCAGACACAACCCCCGCCATAGGAGCGAGGAATGTCCACAGATCTCGGGATCAGTGAGCTATACGTTTCATCTGTCGAACATGTGGCCAATCAACAACAACAACAAGCACAGTCTACAATGCCTTTGCGGTGTGCCCCCACTCTGTGAAACATTCCCTTAACAATTACACGGTCTGGTAAATGTAAACTAAAACGGAGACTTTTATTCAACGAGACGTCTCTCAATGGCAGTGTTCACGTGACAACCCTTACTAGCTGGCTGTGTCGGGTGGTGGCGGGTTCTAACGGCACATTTATGTATTTGATCTAACCCAAAAGACCTCTATTATGGACCACAAAAACCCTCTATTATGGACGTCTCTCAAGTTAGCGCTCGAATTTTTTAAATTATTTTTTTGTGCACACTGCCTCGATATGAGTGTGATGTTAAAAAGCGTGACAATGCACTGATCTGCTTTAGCTCCCCTGGGAACATTGTAGTATCGAAATAAAAGCGACGCTTGCTCGTCACAACTCTGGCTGCCGCCTGATGACACTGCAAGTTTTCATTGCCGGCGAAACGTCACGATGCACGAGTTGTCGATGTTGTGAGTTTACCCTGCAACGCACAAAGCGGTGTGCTGAACTAGTCACGAACTGTCATGTTTTGTTTACGTGACAGACCTGACGAATTGTCTGTGCCGGGTGGTGGCGGATTTATGGACACATTTTTACGCGATTTAACCTCCCCCCCCCCCCCACAAAAAAAAAACCTCATGGATTTATATTGGTCGCGAAAGCCGACGTCGTGTTAAACTGCTCTTTTATGTCTTGCGCTTTCAAGTGGGTGTCATACAATGGGCCACGTTGAGCGGCATGGTTATGGAATATTTACAGCACAGGAAGAGAAGGGTGCTATTTTCTATTCAGGATAACCAATTTAAACCAGATTCGAAGCATTCGTGACTGCAGGAATTACTCTTTGGTTCTGTCGGTAAAGTCACGTAGAAATAAAATAAAATAAATAATTATAGAATACGACGTTTCGATTGCAACACAAGCAACCATCATCAAGTACAAATGAATGAGAAATCAAACATAGTAAACTTGTAAATACAATGCAATACAACACAGAGAGTCTGCCAACAAAAACAGTCAACACCCCACCTGGTTGATTACGTTCTTCCAAAGATTGCTAAATTTGAGAGAGAGACACAACACAGACACGGAGACACACAGACAGACATACAAGCAGAGAGAGACTCACACAGAGACACACAGACAGACACACAAGCAGAGAGAGACACACACAGAGACACACAGACAGACACACAAGCAGAGAAAGACTCACACAGAGACAAACAGAGAGAGACTCACATATAGAGACACAGACAGACACAAGCAGAGAGAGACTCACACAGAGACAAACAGAGAGAGACTCACATATAGACACACAGACAGACACACAAGCAGAGAGAGACTCACACAGAGACAGAGAGAGGCACACAGAGACACACAGACAGACACACAAGCAGAGAGAGATTCACACAGAGACAAACAGAGAGAGAGAGACACTCTCTCTCTGCTTGTGTTTCTGTCTGTGTGTCTGTGTTTTGTCTCTCTCTCAAATGTAGCAATCTTTGGAAGAACGTAATCAACCAGGTGGGGTGTTGACTGTTTTTGTTGGCCGACTCTCTGTGTTGTATTGCATTATATTTACAAGTTTACTATGTTTGTTTTCTCATTCATTTGTACTTGATGATGGTTGCTTGTGTTGCAATCGAAACGTCGTTTTCTAATTTCTTCCTACGTAACTTTACCGAAAGAACCAAAGAGTAGAACCAATGTAATTCGTATCTTTAAAACGCACCGTAGCGTAGCAGATGGAGAGGGCTTTTTTGCCATTAAAATTTCACGTGTGAAAATAAAACGGCCAAACTTTTACAACATTCCATATTTATAGATATCTGAGAATCAGTCAAGTGAGTCATGAAGTCGTGAAGACATGTTATACAATGCTCCTGTACTTCACTGCATGGCCCCGTGGTATTGTTGTACGTCTCTTGCCAGGGCAACGTGCCTTGTGCAGATTCGATTCCTGACCACGGTCAAATGAATCGGTCACGTTTCAAGCTTGCGATTCAATTTAAATGTCAATAGTTTTTTTGTCTGGCTTTTGACATTTCATTCGTCCCGTTTATTATAATTCGTCTTCACGGTGTCATTCACTTCACTTGCCTAGATGCAACATCCTCCATAGCCTAAATGTAACAGTGCCATATAAAAATCCTACAAACCGTGACATGTTTGTACGTGCACCATTTGATGCAGTATGGTGAGCACAATACTCTACAATATATGTTTTAAGATGAGTTGATGTATTATTGTGTGCCTACTACAAAGTATAGCCATACCTCGCTGATCAAGGGGTGCTGCGGTGGCGAGATGTTAACTACCTCGCCTGGTATGCAGGAGGTCGTGGATTAGATCCCGACCCTGACACCTGCTGTATATTTGGAGTTTGTACGTTCTCCCCATGGTAGCGTGGTTTTTTCTCTTAGGGTCCTCCGGGTTTTCCCTCCACGTTTAGAATCAACGTGCGTTTAGAATATTTGGCACCTTTAAATTTCCACATGTTAAGCCACTTTATTGAGCTATAAATTGTGGCCAGGTCGCTTCTGTAAAAGAGCTACAGTATATAGCTCAGCGGGCCTTGCCCGGTCAAATTAAAACATAATAATAAGTAGATGTAGAACTATGAGCCGTTTATTACAGTGCATGATTTACATTTGCTTTAACAAATGCTGCTTGGATTTAAATTCTACTTTTATAGGAAATAAACATTCCTGCTTATTGATTTTTTGTTTTCCTATGTTATCAAACGCATTAGGCGAGTTAAGTGACCTTTCATGATCGAGTATATGTTTTAGTGACGTCCAATAACGCTCAAACAGTGTTAACGTTCATTGTGACTTCAGTTCCAAGGTCCATTCCCACTAGAAGTGAACTTTGTAATTACAATCACAATTCCACAAGATATAAACATATTATCCCGTATCAACGAATGTATGAGTAATGTATAATGTATACAGTATGGGCTGAGCTGCTAACATTTAATTCATTTACCGTCCAATTGTATCCCAACTTCAAATCTAGAATGTACCCATGCCGTTATTCTCCAAATGGATATTCGACTCAAGGATGCATTTTCTTCACAATCAGCATACGCGTGCACTGTATCACGCTGCCAGGCATACGAGAAAGAGATACTAATTATAGTAGATTGTAATTTTAAAACGAATGCGCTTGTGGTTATTTTCACATTTGGGATTTGGACTAAGATTGCCCGCTGCGTTGACAGATCCGACTGTGAGTGCCCTTGCTAATCCGCGAGTCTATGGCAGTGGAGGTCGATTATCACCCTCAAATGAGTACCTGGTGCGGTGTGTAAGCAACGCCACTGGAGAGACAAAGGCGGTCGGGCGTCGTGTTGGCCACCCAACCCCTCGTGTTCCTTGCCATCCTTCATAGTTGCTCGTGAAGAGCACTTGCCTCAACAGTCTGTAGATGCTATAAGGGGGGACTTTGTCGGATAGTTCGCTACGCTACGAACCTGGGCGACCCGAGTTTGAATCCAGCTCACGGGCAAAACCCGTGACAATTATCTGAACCGGTCATGGGCCTCCCCTAGGTCGACTCAGACTCAAAGGCGACCAGGCGTGGTGTTGGCCACCCACTCCCTTCCGGCCTTCATAGGTTCTCGCTAACAGCACTTTCTCCAACAGTCTGTTCAGGCTATACGGGGGACCTTTGTCTTTGCTCTGCTAATGCACTGTCGCAAACGAACTTTGAGATGTTTATATGACGATGCGGAGCACACTTAGCTTCCTTGGCTAAACGTTGTACTCGAATTATAAATGTTGTGGTGTTACTCTCCAACACACCGGTGTGCTGTACTAGTGTAATGACAGGGTGACACTTGCCGACCTGTAAGGGTCATTACGGTTATAGCTGGATTACATAATGCCTTATTATGAAGGGGCGTATCTGGGGTAAAGGTCAAGGGCGGTGTCAGTCGAGAAGCTCCAGGAACCATTCCGAAGGGTCTAGTAGGTTCTATAAAGGGGGCGTGGCCAGACGTAGAGTTTGGCCACACCAGGCGGCTATAAGGAGCACCGAACCCGAGCTTCGGGGCTGTTAACGTGGGGTCTGGGTCCTGGTTGCTTCGCCGCTTGCCGTCATTTTCGTCTTCGAACACGTGGCTGTTATTCTGCAAGACCAGCTCCGTCTTCGCCGCTACGCTCGTCAACCAGCCAGCGTAGTGCAGGACGGAGATGGGCTGCGTGTTTCGAGCAGCCTGGGTGTAGCCGCGTTACGAAGTGTATCGCCCTGTGTGCTCTTAATAAATAAGAAGCCGTCTACTAAGACGTGTGTCGGAAGTCGCTCACTACATTTGGTGTCAGTGGGATTTTTTTGTTACTTTTTTTCTCATCTTATCTTATACGGTAACGTGTGAATGTAACGAAAGTAACGTCATTACTTTAACTCGATGCTAGCCGATGTCACTCGCTGTGCCACCACATCGCTTGGGCCATGAGAGATGGTGGTGGTGGTGATGATGATGGTGGCTAACGGAAGCCTTCAATTAGCAGTGGATTGATCGTGGCTAATGATGATGATGATTTTTTTTTTACAACAAATACCTAAGAACACTTCTTCGTCTGATTTCGTGTAGGTATGAATTGAGCAGCAACTATAAATGGGGGTCTATGTTGTACATTCTAACCGTTGACTTCCGGTGACTCAATCCCCCTCGTGCCCTCAGAGAACGCGTGCAGTGGACACGAGCTCACGTAGAGACTCGCACAGAGACCCATAGACACGCACAGAGACCCACAGACACGGACAGAGACCCACCGACTCACACAGAGACTCACCGACTTGCACAGAGACCCACCGACTCACACAGAGACCCACCGACTCGCACAGAGACCCACACAGAGATGCACAGCGACTGGAACATAGACCCATCAACTCACACAGAGACCCACCGACTCACACAGAGACCCACCGACTCGCACAGAGACCCACACAGAGATGCACAGCGACTGGAACATAGACCCACAAACTCGCACAGAGACCCACCGACTTGCACAGAGACCCACCGACTCGCACAGAGACCCACCGACTCACACAGAGACCCACCGACTTGCACAGAGACCCACCGACTCGCACAGAGACCCACCGACTCACACAGAGACCCACCGACTTGCACAGAGACCCACCGACTCGCACAGAGACCCACCGACTCACACAGAGACCCACCGACTTGCACAGAGACCCACCGACTTGCACAGAGACCCACCAATTCACACATAGACCCACCAATTCACACATAGACCCACCAACTCACACAGAGACCCACCAACTCACACATACACCCACCAACTCACACAGAGACCCACCAACTCACACATACACCCACAGACTCGCACAGAGACCCACCAACTCACACATACACCCACAGACTCGCACAGAGACCCACCGACTCGCACAGAGACCCACACAGAGATGCACAGCGACTAAAACATAGACCCACAGACTCGCACAGAGACTCACCGACTCACACATACACCCACAGACTCGCACAGAGACCCACAGACTCGCACAGAGACCCACAGACTCGCACACAGACTGCATTCTACCCTGTACTACAGGTGGTTCGTGTAAAGTGCAGCTGTCCCACAGTGGTGAGGGACTGCTGTCAAAGCGTGAGTCGCACTCACGCTTTCGACGCGCGCATATCTCGGCGCTCGTTCCGTACTCTGTCCGCGAGATGCGAGCAGGGCGGTGTGAACGGTGCACAAAGGTTGCCCGCGTCGCCGCATCAGACTTTCGTTTTAAGTGATGAAAAATGTGCGGGAATTCCAATGACGAAGTGAGTCACAAATGGACTTGAGTCATAATTTCCACCCCCCCCCCCACCCCCCCGGCGGAACCCGCGGCCTTCAACCTCGTTGCTTCTAAGCCTCCAAGTTCCCTTTTTAATGTTTATTGATTGTGCATTTGAAGCAATTGGCGGCACCCCGGGGTCCCATCACTGCCCCGGGGTGGGAAAACCCGCGTAGCGACACAAGTCTTGCTGCCTTACAGACAACAACAAAACTAGTGGTCAATCCATTGGTCTCGTCGAGAGCTGCTCGGGGCACTAAGTTTCGTAAAAAGTTTTAAAATTACATAAACACGTTAAATTCACTGCCTGGGGGGCGGGCGGCGGTGGGGTTCGCCTTGGCAAAGAAGCTGAGGATCGACGTCTGACCGGAGGGCGTCGTCGCCCCCCGGGGCTCGCGTCTGCCCGGTGGGGTGGTGCCCATCGTATCGATCGCCGCCTGCTGCTGCTGCTGTCGGGGTCACGAGTGGGGCGGTCAACCAGAGTAGCATGGCCTCGAGTAGCCTCATCCTTCGGCTGGCACCCACACACCCTGTCCTGTAGGGGTCTGCACTGCACGCCAAGCGTGGTGCCATCTGGCGCTATCACTCAGCGCTCTCCGGGCCCCTCTTAGGCCGGTACTACACCCAACATGTTGACATCCAGCGATGTCACTACACACCTCCACTGGTGTGTAGTGACATCCAGCGATGTCACTACACACCTCCACTGGTGTGTAGTGACATCCAGCGATGTCACTACACACCTCCACTGGTGTGTAGTGACATCCAGCGATGTCACTACACACCTCCACTGGTGTGTAGTGACATCCAGCGATGTCACTACACACCTCCACTGGTGTGTAGTGACTTCCAGCGATGTCACTACACACCTCCACTGGTGTGTAGTGTCACTACACACCTCCACTGGTGTGTAGTGACATCCAGCGATGTCACTACACACCTCCACTGGTGTGTAGTGACTTCCAGCGATGTCACTACACACCTCCACTGGTGTGTAGTGACATCCAGCGATGTCACTACACACCTCCACTGGTGTGTAGTGACATCCAGCGATGTCACTACACACCTCCACTAGTGTGTAGTGACATCCAGCGATGTCACTACACACCTCCACTGGTGTGTAGTGACTTCCAGCGATGTCACTACACACCTCCACTGGTGTGGAGGTGTGTAGTGACATCGCTGTCTCCGCGTGGTTCGACTGCACAACACATACACAAGTCCTCCTCGGTTTTTTTCCGGAACTGAACTTAAAGCAAACTATTTCAAATCTATTTTTATTTGACCAGGTAAGGCCCGCTGAGCTATACAGCTGTTTTTGTGAGAAGCGACCTGGCTACAAAGGATAGCTCAACAAAGTGGCTTATCATGTGGAATTTTATAGCAACAGCCACAATATTCTCAATGCGTGATGTTGATTCTAAACGTGGAGGGAAAAACCGGAGAATCCGAAGAAAAATGCACGCGACCACGGAGAGAGAGAGACAGAGACACGCAAACTCAAATATATACAGGTGTCAGGGTCATATTCGAACCCACGACCCTCCTGTATACCAGGCGAGGGAGTTAACATCTCCTAGCCACCGCGGTGCCCCTCGGCAAGGAACTCTGTTGATCGTGGCCCAGTCACGACGCAGAAGACCGACCACAAACCCGAGCCGGCGAATCGTGGGATCGCGGCGCACGAGGAATCCGGTTCCTTGCTGACCATTTAGAAAGTGCTCACCGATAGAATGCAATAATGAGTCAGTGCATCTCAGAGAAGAGACAAACTGCAGTTGATCGATGAGGTGTGGGGAAGAGGAGCGTGAGTGATATCCAGGCTGTGCGCAGACAGCAGTCGCTCAATTTGGCGCGCTCTCAGATGGACTTCTACGGTCGTCTGGAACGCTCTGCCTTCCGATATTAGGATTGAAAATAGTTTTCTTCAGAACTGGCTTTTGTGGGCCAGTTTTTTGTCCTTCCCCCCCCCCGCACCTCCGATGAGCATTGTTGGCGACGTACGGTGCCAAGGAAGTGCAACTGACGTGCATGCATCTTGAGCTCCCATGGTCACGTCGAGACTCCGATCCTGGAGCTGGATTTGAGAGCAGTTACACTTGAATTTGAAATGCTCGTAAATGCGTGGTTAGTCACGATTGTGCTTTACTGGAGGCAAAAGTTGCCCTTGCTGGCGAGTTGCTTGAGCAGTGAGGGGGTCATGACCCTGCAGGTTCAGCAGCTGCGACACCATGCACTCTCACCGAGGTGTCGTGTGCTCGACACGAACTCAGGTCAGCAAGTTCATAGCGCGGTACGCTAACCACGTGCAGCCATTAGAGAGTACGTGAATTACGGTTGGAATTGTTTGGTACTGTAATATATGCCGTTTGTTCTCCTGTGACGCTGCGTGTTGTTTTCCTAACGCGAATTGGACATAATGCGATGAATGTATTCGGGAACACTTTTTTTTGTGCATATATATAAAACGTAGATGTGAATTGACTATAACGTGATTGAGTGAACGGAACTACGTCGCGCGAGTAGGAATAAGCGGTGTGCGCGGCTGCCTCGGCGCTGCGTCGTCACACGAGGCATTGGGATGCTGCTGGATCCTTCGAGATGCCACCCACGCGCCTCGGTCTTTGTTCAGCATGCGCGATTTTCCCATAACGCGGTGTTCTTCAGGAACGCAACTACCGCGTTTTAAGAGAACATGCTTTATTTAAAGAACTTGATAACTGAGAGCTAGTTTTGACGAGGCGAGGCCATTCCTGCAGTTAGTTCGTTTTTTACAGAGCAGGGATTTAGGCCGAGGTTGCATCTGTTTCCTCTTCACGGGGCGGGCGACTGTAAGGAGAGGGCGACGCGATGCAATGAGAATACGATTCGTCTTCTTTGGTTCTTTCGGTAAAGTCACGTAGGTTGAGAATAAAATAATAAATTGATAAAATAAAATAACACAATAATTTTATCAATTTATTATTTTATTCTCATTCTACGTGACTTTACCGAAAGAACCAAAGAAGATGAATCCTTGCAGTCACGAAAGCTTTAAATCGAAATACGCTTCGTGTTTACAGAGTGTCTAAATGTCACCGCACCTCGAGACGCCGTGCGGCACAAAGCGTGGGGCATGTTTGTAGCACCATAGGAGTTGGATGACAGAGATCGGTAAGGCGTTCGTTATTATCACCGAGCACCATCAACAGCAGCAGCAGCAGCTCGAGTGACGGTGACTGTTAACGAGTCGCTGAAGACTTTCACGCAGAAGTCTTCACGGCGAAGTAAATAAGATAGAAACGTTTGTTAATGCGCACTCTTATGAGTTCCAGTCCATCACGACTTCGCATTGGTCACACGTTGAAGCAGGCTCTCTGAAACAACAACAACACCGATTCAGAGTGTGCTGCACTACTGTCTCCGACTCAGGGGTGGGATCCCGAACGTGAGCTGGCAGCGGTGTGAGGTTTACACGCGGCGAGTACAGCGGGGGCAGGTCGCTGCGAGACGCAGATCGGAGTCGGAGTCGATTTGGTGCCTGTCGAAGCTGGCGCGCGCTGACCGGCGAGATAGGACGGAGAAGATTGATGGAGAACTCTTGAAGGATGAGAAGGCATCATTGATGGCGCTGGTGAACCGGCGGTGAACATGAAGTGGCATCGCAAGCGCCTTGCTGGCTTCCTGTTGCCGGGCTTCCCACGACCCTTCGCGACGATTCGTCTCTCTGGTCGCTGAATTAATTGAACACGTGTGTGATTCTGCAAGAGGCGTCATGGACGCAACGCCTTGCCACGGGGGGTTTTTGTCCACAACTTGTGTTGAAACAGGTAAACTGATTTGGCGACACCGCCGCTGCTGCTGCTGCTGTGTGAGCAGCGGTGCCCGACGACACTGAACACACTTGTCAACAGCCATGTGGCCTTCAACACGATACAATTCAGACACTGAACACACTCGTCAACAGCCACGTGGTCTTCAACACGGTGCCCGACGACACTGAACACACTCGTCAACAGCCACGTGGTCTTCAACACGATACAATTCAGACACTGAACACACTCGTCAACAGCCACGTGGCCTTCAACACGGTGCCCGACGACACTGAACACACTCATCAACAGCCACGTGGTCTTCAACACGATACAATTCAGACACTGAACACACTCGTCAACAGCCACGTGGTCTTCAACACGATACAATTCAGACACTGAACACACTCGTCAACAGCCACGTGGCCTTCAACACGATACAATTCAGACACTGAACACACTCGTCAACAGCCACGTGGTCTTCACCACGATACAATTCAGACACTGAACACACTCGTCAACAGCCACGTGGCCTTCAACACGGTGCCCGACGACACTGAACACACTCGTCAACAGCGACGTGGCCTGAGTTCAACACGATACAATTCAGACACTGAACACACTCGTCAACAGCCACGTGGTCTTCACCACGATACAATTCAGACACTGAACACACTCGTCAACAGCCACGTGACCTTCAACACCATACAATTCAGACACTGAACACACTCGTCAACAGCCACGTGGTCTTCAACACGATACAATTCAGACACTGAACACACTCGTCAACAGCCACGTGACCTTCAACACCATACAATTCAGACACTGAACACACTCGTCAACAGCCACGTGGCCTTCAACACGATACAATTCAGACACTGAACACACTCGTCAACAGCCACGTGGCCTTCAACACGATACAATTCAGACACTGAACACACTCGTCAACAGCCACGTGGTCTTCACCACGATACAATTCAGACACTGAACACACTCGTCAACAGCCACGTGGCCTGCAACACGATACAATCCAGACACTGAACACACTCGTCAACAGCCACGTGGCCTTCAACACGATACAATCCAGACACTGAACACACTCGTCAACAGCCACGCGACCTTCAACACCATACAATTCAGACACTAAACACACTCGTCAACAGCCACGTTGCCTTCGACACGATACAATTCAGAGACTGAACACACTCGTCAACAGCCACGTGGTCTTCAACACGATACAATTCAGACACTGAACACACTCGTCAACAGCCACGTGACCTTCAACACGATACAATTCAGACACTGAACACACTCGTCAACAGCCACGTGGTCTGAGTTCAACACGATACAATTCAGGCAAAGGGCCTTCTTCATGATTCATGGGCACATCAATGTGCTATGAAGAAGGTTCCATTTGGCCTGAAACGTCACAAGCGCAGCGAGAAAACTCCTACGACCGCGTGTTCACAGTAACTTGCTGCCACAAATGTCCGCATGATAAGCCACTTTGCTGACCAATCATTTGTGGCCAGGTTGCTTCTGAAAAATAAGTGAATACTTCAGTGGGATTTACCCATTAAGATAAAAATATATATATAGTTTCCATAATAGAGGTTTTTGGGTTAGATCACGTAAATATATAAATGTGTCGTTAAAACCCTCCACCACCCGACACAGCCAACTTAGTAAGGGTTGTTACGTGAACAGAACGTGGCCAATTCGTCACTAGTACAGCAGTAGTGTATAGTGTAGTGTATAGCAGTGTAGTGTATAGTGTATAGTAGTGTAGTGTATAGTGTAGTGTATACTGTAGTGTATAGTGCAGTGTATAGTGTAGTGTATAGTGTAGTGTATAGTCGTGTAGTAGTGTAGTGTATAGTGTCGTGTATACTGTAGTGTATAGTGCAGTGTATAGTGTAGTGTATAGTAGTGTAGTGTATAGTGTAGTGTATAGTGTAGTGTATAGTAGTGTAGTGTATAGTGTAGTATATAGTATAGTGTATAGTAGTATAGTGTATAGTCGTGTAGTGTATAGTAGTGTAGTGTATAGTGTAGTGTATAGTGTAGTGTATAGTAGTGTGGTGTATACTGTAGTGTATAGTGTAGTATATAGTATAGTGTATAGTAGTGTAGTGTATAGTAGTGTAGTGTATAGTGTAGTGTATAGTAGTGTAGTGTATAGTGTAGTGTATAGTAGTGTATAGTGTAGTGTATAGTGTAGTGTATAGTGCAGTATATAGTATAGTGTATAGTAGTGTAGTGTATAGTCGTGTAGTGTATAGTGTAGTGTATAGTAGTGTAAAGTGTAGTGTATAGTATAGTGTATAGTGTAGTGTATAGTGTAGTATATAGTATAGTGTATAGTAGTGTAGTGTATAGTCGTGTAGTGTATAGTAGTGTATTGTATAGTGTAGTGTATAGTGTAGTGTATACTGTAGTGTATAGTGTAGTATATAGTATAGTGTATAGTAGTGTAGTGTATAGTCGTGTAGTGTATAGTAGTGTAGTGTATAGTGTAGTGTATAGTAGTGTAGTGTATAGTGTAGTGTATAGCAGTGTAAACTGTAGTGTATAGTGTAGTGTATAGTAGTGTAGTTTATAGTGTAGTATATAGTGTAGTGTATAGTAGTGTAGTGTATAGTGTAGTGTATAGTGTCATGCATAGTAGTGTATAGTCGTGTAGTGTATAGTGTAGTGTATAGTGTAGTGTATAGTGTAGTATATAGTAGTAGTGTATAGTGTAGTGTATAGTAGTGTATAGTGTAGTATACAGTAGTGTATAGTGTAGTGTATAGTGTATAGTGCAGTATATAGTATAGTGTATAGTAGTGTAGTGTATAGTGTAGTGTATAGTGTAGTGTATAGTGTAGTGTATAGTACTGTAGTGTATAGTCGTGTAGTGTATAGAGTAGTGTATAGTCGTGTAGTGTATAGTATAGTGTATAGTGTAGTGTATAGTGTATTGTGTAGTGTATAGTGTGTAGTGTATAGTGTAGTATACTAGTACAGCACACCGGTGTGCTGGAGAGCCAAGCCACAACATTTACAAACTGAGTCCGACGTTTCGCCAGTAATTACAACTAGCTTCATCAGGCGGCTGGACATCTGTAAACTCAAACAAAAAAGAGTTTCATAGCTCACCGGATTCCTCCAGTAGAATTATTCAGATTGCGACACATCCGAGGGGTTTCCACGCTGCAAAACTTACGAGGTTCCGGAGTCCGGATGTGATGCCCATATTTGGGCACGTCCGTCACGCCGTCGCTACCCCCCTCCCCACCGGGCGGCCGCTCGCCCCTTATAAGGGCACGGGCGAGGGATAGTGGAGGGAGGGGGGGCGGGGAATCCCCGCAATCGGGGGAATCTCCTCCGTGACGCGGCGTAGACGCCGCAGAGTCACAATGGCCACGTGACGGAGGGCGGATCAAGTGAGAGAGAGGGAGATTTTGTGACTCTTTTTATTTGATAAACTCCTTGCTCGGTTCGTTTTTAACAAAAAACGAAGGCAAAAAAAGACAAGCACTCCACGCTCTATTGCATCGCTCGTGTTAACGTTGTGTTGTTTTTTCATTACCACAGTCGCTAAGTAAAAATACAGAGGCCCAAAAAGTGTACGCCGAATATGGGTGAAAGAGGGCCAGCGAAACATAGTCACCATGAAGCGTGTTAAAGATAACAACAGTGTATGGGAAGTCATTACGTCTCTTGCGTGCGTGAGTGTGTTATTGTTGTGACCTGTGGTGACTGAGTGGGTGAGTGTGTTATTGTTGTGACCTGTGGTGTGATGACTGAGTGGGTGAGTGTGTTATTGTTGTGACATGTGGTGAGTGAGTGAGTGGGTGAGTGTGTTATTGTTGTGACCTGCAGTGTGATGACTGAGTGGTTGAGTGTGTTATTGTTGTGACCTGCAGTGTAGTGAGTGAGTGGGTGAGTGTGTTATTGTTGTGACCTGTAGTGTGATGACTGAGTGGGTGAGTGTGTTATTGTTGTGACCTCTTGTGAGTGAGTGGGTGATTGTGTTATTGTTGTGACCTGTGGTGAGGTGAGTGAGTGGGTGAGTGTGTTATTGTTGTGACCTGTGGTGAGGGAGTGAGTGGGTGAGTGTGTTATTGTTGTGACCTGTGGTGAGTGAGTGAGTGTGTTATTGTTGTGACCTGTGGTGAGGGAGTGAGTGGGTGAGTGTGTTATTGTTGTGAACTGCAGTGTGATGACTGACTGGGTGAGTGTGTTATTGTTGTGACCTGTGGTGAGGGAGTGGGTGAGTGTGTTATTGTTGTGACCTGCAGTGTAGTGAGTGGGTGGGTGAGTGTGTTATTGTTGTGACCTGTGGTGACTGAGTGGGTGAGTGTGTTATTGTTGTGACCTGCTGTGTGATGACTGAGTGTGTGAGTGTGTTATTGTTGTGACCTGCAGTGTAGTGAGTGGGTGAGTGTGTTATTGTTGTGACATGTGGTGAGTGAGTGAGTGGGTGAGTGTGTTATTGTTGTGACCTGCAGTGTGATGACTGAGTGGTTGAGTGTGTTATTGTTGTGACCTGCAGTGTGGTGAGTGAGTGGGTGAGTGTGTTATTGTTGTGACCTGCAGTGTAGTGAGTGGGCGAGTGTGTTAGTGTTATGACCTGCAGTGTGATGACTGAGTGGGTGAGTGTGTTATTGTTGTGACCTGCAGTGTGATGACTGTGTGGGTGAGTGTGTTATTGTTGTGACCTGCAGTGGTGAGTGGGTGAGTGTGTTATTGTTGTGACCTGTGGCGAGTGAGTGGGTGAGTGTGTTATTGTTGTGACCTGTAGTGTGATGACTGAGTGGGTGAGTGTGTTATTGTTGTGACCTGCAGTGTAGTGAGTGGGTGAGTGTGTTATTGGTGTGACCTGTGGTGTGATGACTGAGTGGGTGAGTGTGTTATTGTTGTGACCTGCAGTGTGATGACTGTGTGGGTGAGTGTGTTATTGTTGTGACCTGCAGTGTAGTGAGTGGGCGAGTGTGTTATTGTTGTGACCTGTGATGAGTGAGTGAGTGGGTGAGTGTGTTATTGTTGTGACCTGCAGTGTGATGACTGAGTGGTTGAGTGTGTTATTGTTGTGACCTGCAGTGTGGTGAGTGAGTGGGTGAGTGTGTTATTGTTGTGACCTGCAGTGTAGTGAGTGGGCGAGTGTGTTAGTGTTGTGACCTGCAGTGTGATGACTGAGTGGGTGAGTGTGTTATTGTTGTGACCTGCAGTGTGATGACTGTGTGGGTGAGTGTGTTATTGTTGTGACCTGCAGTGTGGTGAGTGGGTGAGTGTGTTATTGTTGTGACCTGTGGCGAGTGAGTGGGTGAGTGTGTTATTGTTGTGACCTGTAGTGTGATGACTGAGTGGGTGAGTGTATTATTGTTGTGACCTGCAGTGTAGTGAGTGGGTGAGTGTGTTATTGTTGTGACCTGTGGTGTGATGACTGAGTGGGTGAGTGTGTTATTGTTGTGACCTGCAGTGTAGTGAGTGGGCGAGTGTTAGTGTTGTGACCTGCAGTGTGATGACTGTGTGGGTGAGTGTGTTATTGTTGTGACCTGCAGTGTAGTGAGTGGGTGAGTGTGTTATTGTTGTGACCTGTGGGGAGGGAGTGGGTGAGTGTGTTATTGTTGTGACCTGCAGTGTGATGACTGAGTGGGTGAGTGTGTTATTGTTGTGACCTGCAGTGTGATGACTGAGTGGGTGAGTGTGTTATTGTTGTGATGTGTGGTGAGTGAGTGGGTGAGTGTGTTATTGTTGTGACCTGTGGTGTGATGACTGAGTGGGTGAGTGTGTTATTGTTGTGACCTGCAGTGTAGTGACTGAGTGGGTGAGTGTGTTATTGTTGTGACCTGCAGTGTGATGACTGAGTGTGTGAGTGTGTTATTGTTGTGACCTGCAGTGTGATGACTGAGTGAGTGAGTGTGTTATTGTTGTGACCTGTGGTGAGGGAGTGGTTGAGTGTGTTATTGTTGTGACCTGTGGCGAGTGAGTAGTTGAGTGTGTTATTGTTGTGACCTGCAGTGTAGTGACTGAGTGGGTGAGTGTGTTATTGTTGTGACCTGCAGTGTGATGACTGAGTGGGTGAGTGTGTTATTGTTGTGATGTGTGGTGAGTGAGTGGGTGAGTGTGTTATTGTTGTGACCTGTGGTGTGATGACTGAGTGGGTGAGTGTGTTATTGTTGTGACCTGCAGTGTAGTGAGTGGGTGAGTGTGTTATTGTTGTGACCTGCAGTGTGGTGAGTGAGTAACGTAATCTGCGGTGTGGTGAGTGATTGGGTGATGAGTTGTTGTCACCTGCAGCGTGGTGAGTTATTGTGTTGTTGGGGCGCCACGGTGGTGAGATGTTAACTACCTCACCTGGTATACAGGAGGTCGTGGGTTCAATCCCGACACTGACGCTTGGTCGCGTGGATTTTTAGCTGCGTCCTCCGCTTCTCCGTTTCGAGTATTTGACTGCTACAAATTTCTAGACACGATAAGCCACACTTACCCACTCACCCACTCACTCACACACTCACTCACTCACTCACCCACTCACTCACCCACTCACCGAGTCACTCACTCACTCACCCACTCACTCACCCACTCACCCACTCACTCACCCACTCACTCACCCACTCATTCACTCACCCACTCACTCACCCACTCACTCACCCACTCACTCACCCACTCACTCACTCACCAACTCACTCACTCACTCACCCACTCACTCACTCACTCACCCACTCACTCACTCACCCACTCACTCACCCACTCACTCAACCACTCACCCACTCACTCACCCACTCACTCATTCACCCACTCAACCACCCACTCACTCACTCACCCACTCACTCAACCACTCACTCACTCACCCACTCACTCACCCACCTCACTCACTCACCCACTCACTTACTCACTCACCCACTCACTCACCCACTCACTCACCCACTCAACCACTCACTCACCCACTCACTCACTCACTCACCCACTCACTCACTCACTCATCCACCCACTCACCCACTCACTCACTCACCCACTCACTCACCCACTCACTCACTCACCCACTCACCCACCCACTCACTCACTCACTCACCCACTCACCCACTCACCCACTCACCCACTCACTCACCCACTCACTCATTCACTCACCCACTCACTCACCCAGTCACTCAACCACTCACTCACTCACCCACTCAACCACCCACTCACTCACCCACTCACTCACTCACTCACCCACTCACTCACCCACTCACCCACTCACTCACCCACTCACTCAACCACTCACTCACTCACTCACCCACTCAACCACTCACTCACTCACTCTCCCACTCACCCACTCACTCACTCACCCACTCACTCACTCACTCACCCACTCACTCACCCACTCACTCACCCACTCACTCACCCACTCACCCACTCACTCACCCACTCATTCACTCACTCACCCACTCACTCACCCACTCACTCACTCACCCACTCACTCAACCACTCACTCACTCACCCACTCAACCACTCACTCACTCACCCACTCACCCACTCACTCACTCACCCACTCACTCACCCACTCACTCACCCACTCACTCACCAACTCACCCACTCACTCACCCACTCATTCACTCATTCACCCACTCACTCACCCACTCACTCACTCACTCACTTACCCACCTACTCACTCACACACTCACCCACTCACCCACCCACTCACTCACCCACTCACTCACCCACTCACTCACCCACTCACCCACTCACTCAACCACTCACTCACTCACCCACTCAACCACCCACTCACTCACCCACTCACTCACCCACTCACTCACCCACTCACTCACCCACTCACTCAACCACTCACACACTCACTCACCCACTCAACCACCCACTCACTCACTCACCCACTCACTCACTCACCCACTCACTCACCCACTCACTCAACCACTCACTCAACCACTCACTCACTCACTCACCCACTCACCCACTCATTCACTCACCCACTCACTCACCCACTCACCCACTCACTCACCCACTCACTTACCCACTCACTGACCCACTCACCCACTCATTCACTCGCCACACTTTATAGGCCTTTCATGCTGAATAGTACATGTAGTAGCTACTACATATGTAGCTACTACATGTACTATTAGCTACTACACATGTAGCTACATATGTAGTCGTAGCTACTACATATTTAGTAGCTACTACTACATATGTAGCTACTACTTGTACTATTAGCTACTACACATGTAGCTACTACTTGTACTATTAGCTACCACATATGTAGCTACTACTTCATATGTAGCTACTACATGTACTATTAGCTACTACATATGCAGCTACTACATATGTAGCTACTACTACATATGTAGTAGTAGCTACATATGTAGTAGTAGCTACTACTACATGTAGCTACTACATATGTAGCTACTACATGTGTAGTAGCTACATATGTAGTAGTAGCTACATATGTAGTAGTAGCTACATATGTAGTAGTAGCTACTACACATGTAGTAGCTACATATGTAGTAGTAGCTACTACACATGTAGTAGCTATATATGTAGTAGTAGCTACTACATGTGTAGTAGCTACTACTACATATGTAGCTACTACACATGTAGCTACTACTACATATGTAGTAGCTACTACATATGTAGCTACTACATATGCAGCTACTACATGTACTATTAGCTACTACATGTACTATTAGCTACTACATATGTAGCTACTGCATATGTAGCTACTACATATGTAGCTACATATGTAGTAGCTACTACATGTACTATTAGCTACTACATGTACTATTAGCTACTACATATGTAGTAGCTACTTCTGCTACGAGGAGAAATCGGGCAGTGGTGATGACGATGCCGCTACGCGTGTCCTCAGCAGCGTGTCGGAGTGCCGCTCTCCGAGGGGTTTGTTCGCGACTCGCTCGCACGGACGGGCAGGGCAATCCACGAGGACACGTGGACGAGACCTCTACCCGTGTCCAGGTCGTGCATGGGGCGGCGGTTAGTGCCCGATGCAGCTCTTAACCCGGCCGCTTAAGTTCAATTCCCGGTCACAGTTGACGTCTTTGGGCGAGCGATGATGCTGGTACGACGAACCCGTGCTGTCGATGCTTCCCCTTCCACCGGCAGCCACTCGCAGGCTTCGTGGAGTGTTCTCGAACAAACTGGCACGCACGGCCGTAGATTTACAAGGGCGGTATACATTAGATTTCGATTTAAAGCTTTCGTGACTGCAAGGATTCATCTCCGTTGCTTATTTCGGTAAAGTCACGTAGAATGAGAATGAAATAATAAATTAATGAAATAACACAATAAAATTCTCACGACGTTTCGGCCACAACACAAGTGGCCTTCATCAGGTGAAGGGACTTGTGTTGTGGCCGAAACGTTGTGAGAATTTTATTGTGTTGTTTTATTAATTTATTATTTTATTCTCATTCTACGTGACTTTACCGAAAGAAACAAAGAAGGGGATATACATTATTTGGTAAGTCAACAGGTTTTCTTTGTGAGTGGTGAGTGAGTGGGTACGTAGCCAACCGGAGGTGCCGGGGGAAGGTACAGCAAACTGAACACAGAAAGCAGTTCTGAAGAAATTCGTTTTCAATCAAGATTTAAAAGCGCATAGCTCCAGTGGCTTCCAAATATCGGGAAGGAGGAGCGTTCCAGACGGCCACAGAAGCGCGTCTGAACGCGCACGATGCGGTGACCCTCTTTGTTTGATGGCTAGCAAAAAAAGCTCCACATGCGCTACGTTTTCTCCCGTCGTAGGAATGTGGAATGTGTAGCGTTGGTTCAGATGGGCATCAACCCGCTATGGAGCCGGGTTGTGGGTGGAAAGCGCAGATGAGATCAGCGCAGTGCCAGTCGGAACGAAACACCGCGAGCACTGGCAGAGTTAGTGCAGGGTACGGGTGGCACGGCCCCCCCCTTCAATGATCCGACCGAAAGTCCTCATTTCGATGGGATCATTGGGGTTTATTAGTAATACATCGGCATTGTGCGACCCCCACTGCCACTGTGTAGCATATTATTACGTGCCAGGGAACTCTATGAGATGATAGGACAATAGTCTGAGTCCATAATTGGCAATAAGTAACGGCAAAGCGGTTATAAGTGACTCACAGAATTGTGCGCAGTTGCGTCTACAGAGTCCACGACTTCCCTGAAGGCATCGACACCTTCAGCGAACGCGGTGCCGATCACTAACAACGCGGTTCGAATTCCTTACTATATTTATATAAATAAATAAATAAATATGCCGTTTTCAAAATAAATTTATGCAAACCGACACACCTGATGATGACCGTTTGAGTTATGGTCGAAACGTCGTGAGAATTTTTTATTGTTTTATATATATTTTGTTATTTTGTTGTTTCTCTTCAACGTGACTTTACCGAAAAAACTGGGAATAAGGGACAAGTCTTTACTCACTAACAAGGGACAAGTCCTTACTCACTAACAAGGGACAAGTCCTTACTTACTAACAAGGGACAAGTCCTTACTTACTAACAAGGGACAAGTCCTTACTCACTAACAAGGGACAAGTCCTTACTCACTAACAAGGGACAAAGTCCTTACTCACTAACAAGGGACAAGTCCTTACTCACTAACAAGGGACAAGTCCTTACTCACTAACAAGGGACAAGTCCTTACTCACTAACAAGGGACAAGTCCTTACTCACTAACAAGGGACAAGTCCTTACTCACTAACAAGGGACAAGTCCTTACTCACTAACAAGGGACAAGTCCTTACTCACTAACAAGGGACAAGTCCTTACTCACTAACAAGGGACAAGTCCTTACTCACTAACAAGGGACAAGTCTTTACTCACTAACAAGGGAGTTAAGGCGGTCCATGTGGAGGAGTTAAGGGGGTCCATGTGGAGTAATGCGGAGTAGCCAAGGGATCATTGTAATTAAGGGGGTCCATTCTACCTCTGTGCAAACTTTGGTGGTGCAGGGAAGCAGCCTCCTGAGTTACACTTCACCCACTCACTCACCCACTCACTCACCCACTCACCCACCCACTCACCCACCCACTCACCCACTCACCCACCCACTCACCCACCTACTCACCCACCCACTCACCCACTCACCCACCCACTCACCCACTCACCCACTCACTCACCCACCCACTCACTCACCCACTCACCCACCCACTCACCCACCCACTCACTCACCCACCCACCCACCCACTCACCCACTCATTCACTCACTCACCCACTCACCCACTCACTCACCCACCCACCCACCCACTCACCCACCCACTCACTCACCCACTCACCCACTCACTCACTCACCCACTCACCCACTCACTCACCCACTCACCCACCCACTCACCCACTCATTCACCCACTCACCCACTCACCCACCCACTCACCCACCCACTCACCCACCCACCCACTCACCCACTCACCCACTCACTCACCCACTCACCCACCCACCCACTCACTCACTCACCCACTCACCCACTCACCCACCCACTCACTCACCCACCCACTCACCCACTCACCCACCCACTCACT
This sequence comes from Petromyzon marinus, assembly GCF_048934315.1. Taxonomy (NCBI): domain Eukaryota; kingdom Metazoa; phylum Chordata; class Hyperoartia; order Petromyzontiformes; family Petromyzontidae; genus Petromyzon; species Petromyzon marinus. Next base: position 11,458,213 of record NC_133696.1, on the reverse strand, counting down.
CACCCACTCGCCCACTCACTCACCCAATCACCCACCCACTCACTCACTCACCCACTCACTCACCCATTCACCCACCCACTCACTCACCCACCCACCCACTCACCCACCCACTCACTCACTCACCCACTCACCCATCCACTTACCCACCCACTTACCCACCCACTCACCCATCCACCCACTCACCCACTCACTCACCCACTGACCTACCCACTCACCCACTCACCCACCCACTCACCCACTCATTCACCCACTCACCCACTGACCCACTCATTCACCGACTCACCCACTCATTCACCCACTCACTCACCCGCTCACTCACCCACCCACAGTCATATCACGGGCCCACTTCAGCTACCGAGGATAACATTTACCCCGTGAAGATGTATTTTCTGTCTCGGTGGGGGGGGGGGTTAATTAATTATTTGTTCTGCTTCTCTCTACTTCCCCTAGAGGCGACGGGTTTGCGCAACGTCCTTGGGATGCATCGTGAGCGTGGCGGGGCGAAACTTTCCAAGATCGCTCAGCACGGGGCCTGAGACGCGGCCGCCCTCGCTCGCTGCCGATAAATAGCGGGGTCGGCCACGAGACTCACACAGTGGAGACACACACTCACTCTTACACTCACTCACACTCTTACACTCACACTCTTACACTCACTCTTACACTCACTCACTCACACTCTTACACTCACTCACACTCTTACACTCACACTCTTACACTCACTCTTACACTCACACAGTGGAGACACACACTCACTCTTACACTCACTCACACTCTTACACTCACACTCTTACACTCACTCTTACACTCACTCACTCACACTCTTACACTCACACACACACTCTTACACTCACACTCTTACACTCACTCTTACACTCACTCACTCACACTCTTACACTCACACACACACTCTTACACTCACACTCTTACACTCACACACACACTCACTCTTACACTCACACAGTGGAGACACACACTCACTATTACACTCACACACTCACACTCTTACACTCACACACACACACTCTTACACTCACACACACACACACTCTTACACTCACTCTTACACTCACACACTCTTACACTCACACACACACACTCTTACACTCACTCACTCACACTCTTACACTCACACACACACACTCTTACACTCACACACACACTCTTACACTCACACAGCGGAGACACACACTCACTCTTACACTCACTCACACACTCTTACACTTACTCTTACACTCACACACTCACACTCTTACACTCACACACACACTCTTACACTCACACTCTTACACTCACTCACTCACACTCTTACACTCACACACACACACTCACTCTTACACTCACTCTTACACTCTTACACTTACTCTTACACACTCACTCTTACACTCACTCACACTCTTACACTTACTCTTACACTCACACACTCACACTTACACTCACTCACTCACACACTTACACTCACACACACACACTCACTCTTACACTCACTCACTCACACTCTTACACTTACTCTTACACTCACACACTCACACTTACACTCACTCACTCACACACTTACACTCACACACACTCACTCTTACACTCACTCACACTCTTACACTCACACACACACACTCACTCTTACACTCACTCTTACACTCACTCACTCACACTCTTACACTCACACACACACTCTTACACTCACACAGCGGAGACACACTCACTCTTACACTCACTCACACACTCTTACACTTACTCTTACACTCACACACTCACACTTACACTCACACACTCACACTCTTACACTCACACACACACTCACACAGCGGAGACACACACTCACTCGTACACTCACTCTTACACTCACACACACACTCACTCACCCACTCTTACACTCACTCTTACACTCACACACTCACACTCTTACACTCACACACACACTCACTCTTACACTCACACAGCGGAGACACACACTCACTCTTACACTTACTCTTACACTCACACACACACTCACTCACCCACTCTTACACTCACTCTTACACTCACACACTCACACTTACACTCACACACACACTCACTCTTACACTCACTCACACACTATTACACTCACACACACACACTCACACACTCACTCACACACTCACTCACTCTTACACTCACACAGCGGAGACACACACTCACTCTTACACTCACTCTTACACTCACACACTCACTCTTACACTTACTCTTACACTCACACACACACTCACTCTTACACTCACTCTTACACTCACACACTCACACTTACACTCACACACACACTCACTCTTACACTCACACAGCGGAGACACACACTCACTCGTACACTCACTCACACACTCTTACACTCACACACTCACTCTTACACTCACACACACACTCACTCACACACACACTCTTACACTCACTCTTACACTCACACACTCACTCACACACTCACTCTTACACTCACACACTCACACACACGCTCACTCGCACACTCACACACTCGTTCACTCCCACATGCAAACACTCGCACACTCACACACTCACTCACACGCTCACTCACATACTCACATACTTACACATTCACTCGCACATACACTCACTCACACACTCACTCGCACACTCACACACACTCACTCACACACTCACTCGCACACTCATACACTCACTCACTCGCACACTCACTCACTCACACACTCACTCGCACACTCACTCACGCACACACTCACTCGCACACTCATACACTCACTCACACACTCACTCGCACACTCATACACTCACTCACTCACGCACACACTCACTCGCACACTCATACACTCACTCACTCGCACACTCACTCACGCACACACTCACTCGCACACTCATACACTCACTCGCACATTCAATCACTCGCACACTCACACACTCACTCACACACTCACTCGCACACTCATACACTCACTCACACACTCATACACTCACTCGCACACAAAGATAAAAGACAAAGATCCCCCGTATAGCTTTAACAGACTGTAGGGACAAGCGCTGTTAGCGAGCACCTATGAAGGCCGGCACGGCACACGAGCGGGTGGGTGACCAACACGACGCCCGACCGCCTTTGTCTCCCAAGTAGCGATGTGTACACATCGCACCAGGTACTCATTTGAGGCCGAGTCGAACCTAGGGGAGGCCCCAGGACCGGTTCAGATAATCCGTCACCGGTGTTGGCCGTGAGCGGGACTCGAACTCGGCTATACCGGGTTCGTAGCGCAGCGTAGCGCTAACCGCTGCACCACCGCTCCCCCCCCCCACTCCCACGTCGACTCAGCCGTCAATGCGAGTAGCTGTCAGCGCGCTGTGAACATTCCCGCTGGGTAGGCTCACGCCGGAGTGGCGGTGGTGACCCTGGCCCCGACTCGACCATCGCTTCGCGTGCCCTGCCGGCCGGGATAGATGCCGCTCGCCAA